>NC_047094.1:19617500-19622500 GCF_902459505.1 Geotrypetes seraphini | reverse complement strand
CTACCCTGCCGCCCCCCTCCCTTCCCATCCCCCCTTGTTGTGATGTAGTTCTTATCAAAGTCCCCCTTGTCTTGTTGTGACAGCTCTGATATTGTTTATTGAGGTGGATGTCAGGTATAATTAGCAATCGATATGGAAAACGTTTCCTGCAAGCCACGTCTCTGACGTCACAGCCGATTAACGTTTCTTATTGGTCCCAAATTCCCCAAGCCTTGGCTAATTATTGGAAGGTTGATGTTGATAAAGTAAAGCTCGTCGCCGCCTTGCAGCATGTCCCCTCCTGCCCGGTTCCTGGCATTGCATGCAAGCTAACGTCCTGTGCGCAGCCCCCCTCGGCTCTGGCCCCACTTCCTCGGGACATGATGGACAGCCGGATTCTAGAGCATCCCCATGCCCAGTTTGGAGGTTCTCTGAGCGGGATGGTGGGCTTCCCCTATCCCATCAACCACCACCATGTGTACGAGCTAGCCGGCCATCAGTTGCAGTCTGCGTCCGCCATGCCCTTCTCCATCGATGGATTATTGAACGGTTCCTGCGCCGCTTCGGTGGTGAATCCGACCCCTCTGCTGCCTGGATGTGGCATGAATGGGGACAGCCAGCAGTTCAAACTGTCAGGTAAGAGAGCAAGGCTGCGCGGGAGAGCAGGAGCATTTCTCGGCCCCTCTAAGGCAAGGGACGTGCCAGGAAAGCGTTCTGTCTTCTGTAGCGTGGAAGCAAAAGTGAGGCAGACAAGGGAGAGAAGTGCAGAGCTTTCTGAGCTGAAGAATTTGCAGTTTTACCGTGCAAACCCTGCCTCTTTCAGCCAGTCATTTAGAAGGTGGTCAAATAATTCAAACAAACCTAAAGACAAGAAAGGCGAAGTGAAAGGTATCATTTGGTGGTAACAAAAATCACCCCAAAGAAAGCAAAAATTTAAAACTTACCTGTGTATAACATAAGGCACAGCCCAGTGCTATGAATGGGGCAACCGTGGTATTATTTAAGGATGGCTAAGCACCAAACGATTACAAAACCATTATATGACTGTACTGTATTATGTAAGCTCTTAATACTGTTCCTGTGGTTAAAAATAGCTTCTGCGGTTCAATAAAGGAACACATTTGTTAAAGTTTTGCATACACGTTGATGTGTGTGTGTGTGTATATATATAATATATTTTATAGTATATATCATATATGATATATACACATACACAAATATTCACACACAATAAGGTGTTGTGGGTAGATATAAATATCAGAGACCTGTTTCTGTGCAGTAAAGCTGGGGTTCCATGAATAGGAAAAGGCCGAGGCCAGCACAGTTAAGGGAACGAAGGGAAATGAGGCCTTCATGAGAAGAAAGCTCTTCATTCAGGGATCTACTGCTGCCCACTTTCTCTGCTCTCTGCCTACCGTGGGAACAGGTTAAAAGAAAAAGATGCTATAAGAAAAATTGTATCTGCAGGAAGTCTGCTATTTTCCTCCAAATTAATTTTCCAAAACATTCTGGGAAATAGTCTTCCAAGCTTGTTGATCAATGATTCCACCCCACCTCAGTAACAATAGTTCAAAAACTTTTAGGGGTTTTTTGCCTAAAATGCTGGGTTGTTTTTTTTTAATTTAAATTAAGCAATATATATATATATATTTTAAATGCAAATAGTCCCTTTTTTTTAAATTGAAAGCTAAGGAATTAATTCTACGTGTGCAATGACACAAGCGTTAGGGGCGCGGAAGGCTGCTTCGTTTGCTGGTAGTTATGAATTTCTGAATTTTTAGACACTGGTGACCCGGACAAAGAAAGTCCTGGCTGTAAGAGGAGGCGAACCCGCACCAATTTCACTGGCTGGCAGCTGGAAGAGCTGGAAAAAGCGTTTAATGAAAGTCATTACCCGGACGTGTTCATGAGAGAAGCGCTGGCTCTGAGGCTGGACCTGGTGGAGTCCAGGGTTCAGGTAAAAGCAATCTTTACTTTGAAGGCAACCCTTCTTTTGAGAAACATGTCTCGTGGAACTGTGTTTTCATCCAGGCCCAATAGTGTTCTAATTAATTCATAGATTTGCATATTTGCACAATTCCTTTGTTACAGAATACTTTCCGAAGGGGGAAAGAGCATCTTACATCAAGTTACTTTAATATCTGCAACTAAAATGTATTCAGTCCTGCGTTTTAATAAGCTTTTATACAATTAGATGCAAATAAATATCCTCGTGTTTAGAAAAACATTTATACCATATGTATACAATCTTTTCTGGATAGTTTAAATGAAGCATCGGATACATTTTATTTGCAGATAATAAAGTAACTGCAAGGCCCTTGTGTTGGAAAAGAGCTGTATAGAAATGCAAATATATAACTTGATTAATTAGAACATGTTATACAATATATAAAGAAATGTTTTGCTATAACGTATTTGGCCTATTAACTTTTTCAAAAGTAGAGTCCTACATAAAAAGATAACCTGAAAATATTTGCAATGTATGTTGCATTTTACCAAGATTATTCATTTGATATTGGGACTGCTCGCAGACTTTAAAAGTAGCTAAAAAATAAAATAAAATAAAAATAAAGCAAAATTACAAAATTAGGGTAAAGGAATTTTATGCTGAGCTGCTAAGTGAAATCTAACAAAGAAATATGTTGGCTGTTTTTCTGTGAAAACGATCATGCCACAAATGTATGTTTCTTAAGAAATAAAAATTTAATTCAACATGTTAAAAATACAAGTACACTTACTGCAACAATGCCATTGTTAAATACTAAAACGAAGTCTTTCTGCTAAAATTAAAACTATCAAATTACAGGTTAGTATATATATTTGTAGTCAAAACAGAACCGCGATGCAGTAGGCCTTGAAAGGTGCAGAATTTTAAAAGAAAGAGAAAGGGTATAAGTATTTTTCAATCATTAGCATTGTTTAAGCTGTATGTACAAAATGTTTTTCCTCTCCCCCATGACCTCTCATGGTTTGAAACCCTTTTATTCAATTTGTTACCAGATTGTTAAGTGAAGTTCAGACCCTCCATCTCCCTTTAATACGGTAATGAGTAATTTTCAATGACAAGGCCGTCTAGAATTAGCACAATGAAAGGAATTACCAAGTATGGAGGGGGGAAAAAGGCAAGGCATCTCCATATGAGATCTAGCACAGCTGAAACAAACATGTCTTGTGTGTGTAGAAATTTATTTATTGGAATTTATTAAACACTTTTTCCTGAAGAGATTCTCTCTCTCTCTCACACACACACACACACACACACACAAGCAGATCATATAAGAGTCAATATATACAAAATATATATATATACAACACAATGTGCATTATTCATCAGTAGGCGATTGCTATTCTAAGTACAAAAGCGCTAGGGTAGATTCTTAAGGTTGTTTGAGGGGGAAAATGTCTGAAAATACACAACAGGAAACGGAAATACATGACCAAAAATTATAATTAAAAAAAAAGTGGGAGTGACAGTAAATTGATTCATAATGGATAAAGTGATTTGAGGGTGGGAGAAAAAGCACGACTGCCGTTTCTTTAAATTGAAGATGTTTACATGGCAGAGCATTCTTGTAAATCTTGCTGTTTTGTTTGTTGTGTCAATGAATTCCTAATAAAAACAAATTTGTGTCTGATTTTTAAGGGAAACTTAACATCTCTCTTTAAATAAGTTAACCCAGTTCATAACAAAATAAGGTCGGATTCTATATTGCAATTAGCGGTCCATTTTAACAATCATTTGGAGCAGATAGATTAATAATAGTAAAAATGATCCTTCTGCTATCAAAACATCTCTTTAATTGAGGGTATTACTTAGAAATCAATTCACTTGTCAATTAAGCTAATTCACTTTATTGGGCCTGAAAGTGTAAACGGTAGATTAAGTAACTGAGCACTTTTTAAATGTTCTATACGAGCTCCAAAGTAGGAGGAAAGTGACACGTGACACAAACTTTAAGATGAGTGGCTTATGTCTTTCTTATTTATATTTTAAAAAAGACCGTGCTTTTTTTTCCTTTACATGTAATATGAATTTACAAAGTGAGTCTTAATGGCACTGCCTGTGTTTGATATGAATTTCATATATTTCAATGAAAATCAAAATGTGAAACCACATAACTTTGATATGTTGAGTAAGAATGGATTAAAGGCATGGCTGTGTGTATCTTATCCACCTATCAGTTTAGGAAAGCTACACAGCTCCCCCCCCCCTCCCACTCCCACTCCAGTTATCTGGAGTTTAAATTGTGATGATAAAAGTGACTTCAGAACTCTAATGGGGAGATTTAAATTGTTCTCTTCTTGGTTGATTGATGTCTGCATTTTTTTTTTTCTTATATAAATCATTTCTATGCTTTATCTATATTTATCTATGCATATAGTGGGGGGTGCTGAAAAGTTCTCAGCCCATCATGATCCGACACAATGTAGAAAAAAACTCATAGAATTTCGTTTCTGCAAATTGGCAGTTAATGAAATAATATAACACTCTTTTTCTACAGTGGCAAAATAACTCAGAATTTAAGAAGTTGGTTGGTTGGGCTGAGAACTTTTCAGCACCCCCTCATGCAAAATACACAGAAATGATATGTGTGTGTGTATATATATATATATATATATAAAAGAAATATATATATATACACACACGATATTTATTCCGTTTATTTTAATAGTGCTAATTTCTAGAAAAAATGGTCTTGATTTTCTGCTCTGGTGAAATGCATCTTTTTAAGAGCCATGAAGGAACATTTTTGACCAGTTTGCGGGCATTAAAATCCCTCTCATCTTTAGGAATAATAAAAAACGAAAAAAAAAAAAAAAAAAATCGTGGCCCCATTTTTCGGCCAGAGAATGTTAATCAATTTTCATTCTTCGGTGTGTAGGTCTGGTTCCAAAACCGCAGAGCCAAATGGAGAAAGAAAGAAAACACGAAGAAGGGACCCGGGAGGCCGGCCCACAACTCTCACCCCACCACGTGTAGCGGGGAGCCCATGGACCCAGAGGAGATCGCCCGCAAGGAG